>NW_025814528.1:20000-53094 GCF_018902025.1 Drosophila willistoni | reverse complement strand
CGCCCCTATACTCAATTCTGACAATCGATTTGCACGTCAGAACTGTTTCGGTCTTCCATCAGGGTTTCCCCTGACTTCAACCTGATCAAGTATAGTTCACCATCTTTCGGGTCACAGCATATATGCTCAAGGTACGTTCCAGTTAGAGGTATAAATAATATAAATATCATTATACATAACTATATAGAACGCCCCGGGATTGTGTTAATTATCTATAAATAGTTAAAAAACTAATCCCATTATTATCAAGTTAATTATGCTATTAGGTTTATATCCCAATAACTTGCACATATGTTAGACTCCTTGGTCCGTGTTTCAAGACGGGTCCCGAAGGTATCCTGGAGCTTTCGCATTGTTAATCATACAAGTGCATATAATAAACACAGAAAATCAATGATAATCATGCTATTATATAATTCCGAAAAATTAACGCACTGTATTCATATAAATCTATCAACACTTTATCAAATTAATGACATTTATTCTATGTTAAAATGCAAGCAAAATAATTTAAATAAACTATAAGTCATATTTTATGATAAATTTGGTTTATGTTAATAGATTACAATGTCCTTATATGGAAAAAATGCACACTATTATTATAATATTATTAAAATATTAAAACTCTAATGATGAATTTTCCATAATGGATATTCAGGTTCATCGGGCTTAACCTCTAAACAGTTCACGTACTATTTAACTCTCTATCAGAGTTCTTTTCAACTTTCCCTCACGGTACTTGTTTACTATCGTCTCATGGTTATATTAGTTTTAGATGGAGTTACCACCCACTTAGTGCTGCACTATCAAGCAACACGACTCTTTGGAAACACCATCTAGTAATCATTAACGTTATACGGGCCTGGCACCCTCTATGGGTAAATGGCCTCATTTAAGAATGACTTAAATCATTAATTTCTCATACTAGAATATTGATGCTCCATACACTGCATCTCACATTTGCCATAAAGACAAGTGACTTAGTGCTGAACTATTTTCTTTTCGCTCGCCGCTACTAAGAAAATCCTTGTTAGTTTCTTTTCCTCCCTAATTAATATGCTTAAATTCAGGGGGTAGTCCCATATGAGTTGAGTTGTATATACACACAAATATATTATTTAATATATTAAAACCATTGTTAATTTTTACTTTAAGTGAAGAATAATATTATGACACAATTATTTTTTCATTTCATATCATTAATAAGAGGCAATTCTAGATTAAAATTTAATATTTTTTATGCTAGACATTCCTCAGTATCATTTGATTTGAAAAAGAAAATTATACATCTTCGTTTTTCTCATACATATGTGAGCCAATGTGTTTCAATTATTATTAATATTTTGTGAATATACATATATATCCAATAATATACCATATGCTTTAATATTTCGTAAAATATTAAAACAACTTATTTAGCATAGTCTTACCACCCTCAACCATATGTAGTCCAAGCAGCACTCTAAAATTAATTAAAGTACCATAACAGCATGGACTGCGATATGCGTTCAAAATGTCGATGTTCATGTGTCCTGCAGTTCACACGATGACGCACAGTTTGCTGCGTTCTTCATCGACCCATGAGCCGAGTGATCCACCGCTTAGAGTGATTATTAAGTTGTTTGTTTATTTCATTACGTCAATAATATTTTTATTGAAAGAAATTAAAAATACACCATTTTACTGGCATATATCAATTCCTTCAATAAAATCTTAACCCAACCGAATGCTGCGAAATGTCTTAGTTAACATAAGTGATTGAATACTGGACTTGACAAAATTTAAAAACTTGAAATTTAAAGTAAACTATCAATTTATGTAAAACGTTAACCTTAAATGCAGGTACAACATTGTACATTTGGGATGTTGCTTTAACCAATGTATGCCCAAACCAACAATGGCCAATACATTACGCAACGCCTGTATATTATGGTACATATAAACGCAGATAAATAAAGATATACAAAAATCATTTTCAATCTCCGATCGGAATACATAATTTAAGAAGAGTTAATATATTTTTTTTCTACCGTCAATTGTTATATATTTATACTCATTTTACTTTATTTAAATTTAATTTAATTTAATTTTATTTAATTTTTCAAATCAAATATTGTACTAAATCGACTTCCCCTGATCAGATTTAATAATAATAATAATCAATTTCATTTTCATTTTATGCTCTCATCTTCAATTTCATTTTCATTTTATATATCTTTATATTAATTTGGTATTTATTTATTTTAATAACGGTTGGAAAATACAATAATGATCCTTCCGCAGGTTCACCTACGGAAACCTTGTTACGACTTTTACTTCCTCTAAATAATCAAGTTCGGTCAACTTTTGCGAAACAACCGTAACACGGCGTCACAGTGATCACGTCCGGAGACCTCACTAAATAATTCAATCGGTAGTAGCGACGGGCGGTGTGCACAAAGGGCAGGGACGTAATCAATGCGAGTTAATGACTCACACTTACTAGGAATTCCAAGTTCATGTGAACAGTTTCAGTTCACAATCCCAAGCATGAAAGTGGTTCAGCGGTTTACCCGGACCTCTCGGTCTAGGAAATACACGTTGATACTTTCATTGTAGCGCGCGTGCAGCCCAGGACATCTAAGGGCATCACATACCTGTTATTGCTCAATCTCATTATTGCTAGACGCAATTTGTCCATTTAAGAAGCTAGTGTCCTTATAATGGGACAAACCAACAGGTACGGCTCCACTTATATAAACACATTCAAACACAATAAACATTTTACTGCTACCATGAATGAAGGCAATATAAGCTTCAACACCAAAATCCTGAAGATAACTATTTAATATATTTGAGTCTCGTTCGTTATCGGAATTAACCAGACAAATCACTCCACGAACTAAGAACGGCCATGCACCACCACCCATAGATTCGAGAAAGAGCTATCAATCTGTCTTACACACTTATGTTCGGACCTGGTAAGTTTTCCCGTGTTGAGTCAAATTAAGCCGCAGGCTCCACTCCTGGTCGTGCCCTTCCGTCAATTCCTTTAAGTTTCAGCTTTGCAACCATACTTCCCCCAGCCCAAAAGCTTTGGTTTCCCGGGAAGCGACTGAGAGAGCCATAAAAGTAGCTACACCCAATTGCTAGCTGGCATCGTTTATGGTTAGAACTAGGGCGGTATCTGATCGCCTTCGAACCTCTAACTTTCGTTCTTGATAATGAAAACATCTTTGGCAAATGCTTTCGCTTAAGTTAGTCTTACGACGGTCCAAGAATTTCACCTCTCGCGTCGTAATACTAATGCCCCCAAACTGCTTCTATTAATCATTACCTCTTGATCTGAAAACCAATGAAAGCAAACAGAGGTCTTATTTCATTATCCCATGCACAGAATATTCAGGCATTTGAAGCCTGCTTTAAGCACTCTAATTTGTTCAAAGTAATTGTACCGGCCCACAAAAACACTCGATTAAGAGCACTAATGTAGGTTTTTAAATAGGAGGAAATATATAAAAAGTACAAGTACTTAATTACATATAAGAACTCCACCGATAATACGCTTACATACATAAAGGTATAGTACTAACTACAAATGTATGTTGTACTACCCGTATGAAGCACAAGTTCAACTACGAACGTTTTAACCGCAACAACTTTAATATACGCTATTGGAGCTGGAGTTACCGCGGCTGCTGGCACCAGACTTGCCCTCCAATTGGTCCTTGTTAAAGGATTTAAAGTGTACTCATTCCAATTACAGGGCCTCGGATATGAGTCGTCCCAGAAGGTCCGTGTTTTTATTGCATGTATTAGCTCTAGAATTACCACAGTTATCCAAGTAATTGTTAACGATCTAAGGAACCATAATTGATATAATGAGCCTTTTGCGGTTTCACTTTTAATTCGTGTGTACTTAGACATGCATGGCTTAATCTTTGAGACAAGCATATAACTACTGGCAGGATCACCCAGAATAATGTTATTAATAAATAACACATTTAATAAAATGTGTTGTTAAATAACGATAAGTTTTATGATTTTTAACAAACACATATTTTTAAATATTTAAAGATACTTGACAATATGATATATTTTTGAATAAAATAAATTAAAATACATATATTATTTGTGGTAACATTCTACGAATACGGCCATAATTTAATAGCGTTCATTTTCGTTTTTCATTAATTGAATATATTTAATAAATTTGTTCAAAAATATCTTTATTTTTACACTTACAAAATATATAATCACATTTGCTTTAATTTTGCTCATTTCAAAAGAAAATAAACATTTGTATTTTGATATTAAATTTAAAATTTAACTTGAATTTGACATTTAATGCGTGAAATTATATATCAAGTAAAACCATCATTCACATTAAGTGAGATGAGTGTTTTATAATTATAAGAAATTAATTCAATAATAATAAGTGACATATTATTTAAGTTGCAAACATAACAAGATATATGATGCATACTTATTTACTCTTCTTATATAAAAGGTTAAAGATTATGAACAATTAAACTAAGAACTAATTTAATGCCCATAATCTTTACTCAGGTATTAACGATAAATCCAAATATAACCAGTGACTAAACTTCAGCAGAGAGAACGATCCTAAGATCGTTTCATCATACACCTTAGAATACCTTGGTAGGCTTTTTCATTATCTTTTGCATTTGACATATTAACGTTGAAGTAGAGCAGCCTTCAACATAACTGAACAACCACTGTTCATCATGAGTAGGTTTTGTGCCACATACTCTCGAAATCGACCATTTATGTTTGAAGGTACCACTCAACAATAAATTTACATATGTATTTTTATAAATACCATCAAATTTCGTTATAATAAATAAATAAATAGACATTGCCGATTATAAATGCATAAGACATATGTATTTAAGAATTTTACCAATATTACATATGACTGACCATGCTCGACATCACACCACCTAAGTAGGTTTTGTGCCACATACTCTCGAAATTGACCATTTATGTTTGAAGGTACCACTCAACAATAAATTTTCATATGTATTTTTATAAATACCATCAAATTTCATTATAATAAACAAATAAATAGACATTGCCGATTATAAATGCATAAGACATATGTATTTAAGAATTTTACCAATATTACATATGACTGACCATGCTCGACATCACACCACCTAAGTAGGGTTTGTGCCACATACTCTCGAAATGGACCATTTATATATGAAGGTACCACTCAACAATAAATTTTCATATGTATTTTTATAAATACCATTAAATTTCATTATAATAAATTAACAAATAGACATTGCCGATTATAAATGCATAAGACATATGTATTTAAGAATTTTCCCAATATTACATATGACTGACCATGCTCGACATCACACCACCTAAGTAGGTTTTGTGCCACATACTCTCTAAATCGACCATTTATGTTTGAAAGTACCACTCAATAATAAATTAACATTTTTTCCCCACACAATAAATGGGCGTTTTTAAGAAATCACCAAAGTATAAAACATTCGTATGTGATATGCATATTCCCATATGATAAATAGGCGATATTAATATTATTAGTTTTTAGTAACATTTTTTTCATATAAATGGGCGATATTAAATAAATCGCATACGTTATGATATATTTTCATATGATATGAGAAATTTTGAATGTTGAGTAAATTTTTTTGTTTTTTTCATATATATGGGCGATATTAAATAAATCCCATACGTTATTGTTGAAATTATGAAAATATGCTATTTACATTTGTGGGAATAGTTTAATATTCTATTTACATTTGTGGGAATAGTTTAATATTCTATTTACATTTGTGGAAATAGTTTAATATGCAAATTACATTTTATCGATTTATAGCTTTATGATTATCCATCTCTAGCTTTGTTCCAACTCTAACTACTACGATTTTGTACTTACTTCCTTTTTCCGCTTGCTCTGAATAAAACGTTTGACTTGTACATATTAATTCGTCTTGTGTTCTTATTTACAATTTCACTGTGCAGACATTTTTCTACCTAACATTGGTTATGGGCCCAGGTCTAACAGAATACGAAATTTAAGAAGTGTAAACGATGAGTCAAAGTTTTCAAATTGAAAAGCTCAATGAGCATAATTATGATGTGTGGAGTATACAAATGCGAAGTATACTAATTCACCAAGAACTGTGGAAATTCGTGAGTGGAAAAGAAGCCGTCGATCCAGCAAAATCGGTTATAGCTGATGAAAAAGCGCTAGCTTGTATTATTTTATATGTGAATACCTCGCAATTGAACTATGTTAAAAATTGTAAGACCTCAAAAGAAGCATGGGATGTACTACGCAATGTACACGTGCCCACGAACTATGTTAAAAATTGTAAGACCTCAAAAGAAGCATGGGATGTACTACGCAATGTACACGTGCCCACCGGGCCAATTCAAAAAGTGTTGCTATATAAAAAACTTTTGAACTTAAAAATGGAGGCAAATAGTGAAATTCCACAATATATAAATTCATTCGTTGAACTAATCAGTAAGCTCACTGAAGTTGGAATTTATTTAAGTGAAGAATTAAAAGTGATAATTCTTTTGTCAAGTTTGAACTCTGATTATGAACATTTTGTGGTAGCAATGGAGACACGTGATTCTCTACCGTCTTTACAAGTGCTAAAAGCGAAGCTGCTAGCAGAAGCAATTCGCATAAAAGAAAACGGTGAAAAAGCAAACGCGCAACAAGCCTTCTATGCAGGCGCGAACAAGAAACAAAATGAAAAACGCGAAACCGGTAATTTAACGGAAATTGTTTCAAGTGTGGAAAACGCGGGCATCGATCGGTACAGTGTAGAGTGAAGCAACAAGACAATAAAGAAGCAGAAAAGAAACATCAAATTTCTTATGCAGTGTATTCGGCAATACAAAAAGAGAATTTTGCAAACGGCAATTGGTGTATTGACAGTGGTGCCACCTCGCACATGTGCTATGAAAAAGATTTGTTTCTTCTTACACTGAGAAAAACGATATGATATGTTTAGCTGCTGATTTAAAGATTAAAAGCCCTGGAAGAGGAACAGTTAAAATAAATACAACTGAATGTGTAATAATGTTAAAAAATGTTCTATATATGCCAGACCTGAAATTAAATTTTTTTCTGTGAGTGCATCGCTAAGCTATGGTCACACAGTTACATTCAAAGAAAATTGTGCTGTTGTAAAATCGAATGACGGTAGTACCATGATTACAGCTTTAAAGCAAGACAATTTGTTTCTTTTTAATAACGTTACCAAAAACAGATTGTTTTATATGAAAGAAAAATAAATTTTGTGGCACCATAGATATGGTCACCTTAACTTTCGCAGTTTGAACGAAATAATAGACAAACAACTTGTGATCGGCATGAATTTAAAACATTTTTCGGTTGATATTAATTGTAATACGTGTAATCAATCTAAGATTTGTTCGCGACCATTCGCTCAAAGTTCAAATTCTGCATCGCGATTGTTAGAATTAATACATACAGATGTATGTGGCCCAATAAACACTCAATCCGTTGGCGGTGCAAAATATTTTATTACGTTCATAGACGATATGTCAGAGCGTGTTTTTGTGTACTTTATGAAATCAAAGAATGAAGCATTAGAAAAATTTAAAATATTCAAAAACTTAGTCGAGTGTCAGACAGAAAGAAAGATAAAAGCCATACGTAGTGATAATGGCGGAGAATACGTTAACAACAATTTTGATATTTTTCTAAAAGCTCACGGCATAAAGCGACAACTAACTGTACCGTATACCCCCCAACAAAACGGCGTGGCAGAAAGAGCGAATCGCACCCTAGTAGAAATGGCGCGATCAATGATGGTTCAATCAAAGGTGGAAGAATCATTATGGGCGGAGGCTATAGCGACTGCCGCTTATTTACGTAACAGATCTCCTTCGCAGGCGATAAAAGGTACAACGCCTCTTGAAATTTGGAGCGGACACAGGCCTTCGGTGTCTCACCTTCGTATATTTGGGTCTAGTGCATATGCGCTTGATAAAATGCATCATCACAAATTTCGGCCTAAGGGCAAACTGTATGTTTTTGTTGGATATTCTCTAACTGCAAAGGCCTATCGACTCTATGACAGAGATAAGAAGCAAGTCATCGAGCGGCGTGACGTGAAATTTGTTGAAGACGAAATTCCTAAAAATGTGTGTTATACAGATGAATCGAGTACTAACAATTTTACATCGTTTGTTATAAACAATCATAATGATGAACGATTTGACAATGATTTGTGCCCAAATGAAGCTCAAGTTTTGGCAACTGGAGAAACAGAAGACTTTACGCCAGAAGAAGCAACTCAACATTCGTCTCAAGAAGAAGAAGTCGACATGGATGAGACACTTTTCAACGAGAACGAGCAGTACGTGAGTTTCGACGGTTCTGCAGCATCCAACGACTCCGAGGAAGAAAATGAGCCTGAACGCCGTGGACCTGGAAGGCCAACTCTTATTCGCACCGGACAGCCAGGTAGACCTAAAAAAGAATACAATATGCTTAACAATATGGTCGCCTATCATGATGTCGAGACCCCCAATACGGTCAAGCAAGCCTTACAAAGCAAACATTCGTTTGAGTGGGAGAAGTCTATGAAGCGAAAGTATGATGCTCTCATTGCCAACAAAACCTGGTCATTGGTCAACCTACCGCCTGGAGAGAAAACAATCGGTTCCATGTGGGTATTTCGAATTAAGAGAAATAATCAAGGCAACATAACAAATTTTAAGTCAAGACTGGTAGCTACGGGCTGTAATCAGCAGTATGGAATAAATTATCAAGAAACCTTTTCGCCAGTTATACGATATGAGAATATTAGACTTGTTTTAGCTGTTGCTGCCGAAAAAGAGTTGTACTTACATCAGGTAGATGTTTCAAATGCTTATTTAAACAGTAATTTAACTGAAACAGTGTATATGAGGCAGCCAGAACATTTTGTTAGTAAAGATCATCCACATCGTGTAATTAAATTACAGAAAGCCTTATATGGCCTTAAGCAATCGGGTAGGGCTTGGAATAGCACACTTAATGAAGTATTACTGAATCTAGGATTTGAAGCTACAAAAAATGAGCCATGTTTATATAAGAAGATTGATCAAAGTTCGTACAGTTTAATAGCTGTTTATGTAGATGATTTAATTATTGTCTGTTCAAAGAAAAATCATATTGCTCACATAGTAAAAACATTGAAGAGTTCATTTGATATTAAAGATTCTGAGTTAAATAATTTTCTTGGTATAGAAATTCAGCGTCAAGGAGAAGTTGGTTCTATTTCAATTTGTCAGAAGCAATATATAAAGCAGGGATTGAAAATGCTATGCTACGTCGGAGTTTTTTTTTTTTGCTCCCGCTACTGCTCTGATTTCGAAGGGCTACGTAGCATAGCAGAGAGCACAAACGGAAAACGATTGCTCTTCTGCTCTGCTCCGTAGTATACATCGTCGGAGCACAGAGCAATAGCAAGAGCAAAAAATTTTCGATACGCTATTCGTAGTTGTAGCAATAGCACAAGCATTAAAAGCGAGATGAGAGCGGAGCAAACAAAATAAATTTTTGTGCTACTGCTACGGAGCATTTCCTTTTCTTTTGCTCTCGTAGCAATTTCGTAGTCGCTCTCGTAGCAACTTCGTAGTCGCTCTCATAGTAGATCTGTACTAGAGGTGGGCATGGGCCGAAATGTTACATCCAACCCAACTCAGCCCATGGGCTTAACAAAATTTCACCCGCACCCGAAAGCTAAAAATAATGTGGACATTCAGAGGAAACTGTAATGCCACAAACCGGGAGCACAACAGAGATAAATCCAACATGGAAGTTAAGATGGAGAAGAGGGTATAGCGGACGCATCTGCAATATTAGCAGTGGCCACGATCGCTGGGTAACATGAGTCAGCCAATGCTTATGGTTCTTGGATTTGGCGCCTACATTCACAGTTGCTTGGCGATAAGCATCAATGTGTTTCGCAAGGTGAAAGTCCAAGGATCAACTCTGGAGTGATGCCACTGTTGTGCTCCTAGTTTGTAGAATTACAGTTTCCTCTGAATGTCCACATTTTTTTTAGCTTTCGGGTGCGGGTGAAATTTTGTTAAGCCCATGGGCTGAGTTGGGTTGGATGTAACATTTCGGCCCATGCCCACCTCTAGTACAGATCTACTATGAGAGCGACTACGAAGTTGCTACGAGAGCGACTACGAAATTGCTACGAGAGCAACAGAAAAGGAAATGCTCCGTAGCAGTAGCACAAAAATTTATTTTGTTTGCTCCGCTCTCATCTCGCTTTTAATGCTTGTGCTATTGCTACAACTACGAATAGCGTATCGAAAATTTTTTGCTCTGGCTATTGCTCTGTGCTCCGACGATGTATACTACGGAGCAGAGCAGAAGAGCAATCGTTTTCCGTTTGTGCTCTCTGCTATGCTACGTAGCCCTTCGAAATCAGAGCAGTAGCAGGAGCAGAGCAATATTTTTATTGAAATTGCTGCTATGTAGCAGCAAATGCAAACACTGATATAAAGTCCTTGTTAGAAAAGTACAATATGATTTTATGTCGTTCAGTATCAACACCTTTAGATCCTGGTTTTAAGATTAGCTGCAACGATAAGAAATGTAAGAGGGTAGATGTGACCCATTATCAATCCCTGGTTGGCTCTTTAATGTATCTCGCTATATCTACACGTCCCGATATTGCTCACTCAATTAGTAAACTGGCACAGCGAAACAACGATCCACATAGCGAGCATGATGCAGCGTTGACGCATATTTTGCGTTACTTGTCCAAAACAATAGATGTGAAGCTGCACTATTACAAAACTGGAGAACCATTGTATGGATATGTTGATGCAGACTGGGCGAACGACAGCCTGGACAGAAAATCCTATACAGGATACGGATTTTATTTTGGTGGAGCAGCTTTTTCGTGGGAATCGAAGAAACAGGGATTGGTTGCCCTTAGCAGTACAGAAGCTGAATACGTCGCCTTGTCTACAGCAGCAAAGGAAGCAACCTATCTACGCAGGCTTTTAGAAGAAATTCGCTGTCATTCTTCATCACAACCAATTGCCCTAAAATGTGACAATTTGAGCGCACAACATATAGCAACGAATCCAGTGCACCATAAGCGAACTAAACATATTGATATTAAGCACCATCACATTAGAGAAATTGTAGCAATGAAAATAATATCAATTAACTATGTTCAAACAGATGATAATGTAGCTGATATACTTACTAAAAATTTACAGAAAGAAAAACATGTAAAGTTTGTAAAGCTTCTTGGAATGATTGAATAACTGAATTTTTTGTAATTTTTGTATTAAAATGTAATTTGAGAAGAAGTGTTGAAATTATGAAAATATGCTATTTACATTTGTGGGAATAGTTTAATATTCTATTTACATTTGTGGGAATAGTTTAATATTCTATTTACATTTGTGGAAATAGTTTAATATGCAAATTACATTTTATCGATTTATAGCTTTATGATTATCCATCTCTAGCTTTGTTCCAACTCTAACTACTACGATTTTGTACTTACTTCCTTTTTCCGCTTGCTCTGAATAAAACGTTTGACTTGTACATATTAATTCGTCTTGTGTTCTTATTTACAATTTCACTGTGCAGACATTTTTCTACCTAACAGTTATGATATATTTTCATATGATATGAAAAATTTTAATGTTGAGTAAATTTTTTTTTTTTCATATGAATGGGCGAAATTAAATAAATCCCATACGTTATGATATATATTTTCATATGATATGAAAAATTTTAAATGTTGAGTAAATTTTTTGTTTTTTCATATAAATTATGAAGATGACAGTTGGCACTGCCGTTTTCATTTATTTAAGTTATATACATATAACATTTTTTTTTCTTTTGACCTTTTAATAGGTACAGTAGGAATCTCTTTAAATATATATATTGCGTCACTAAATAAATGACGATTCATTTGCTACATTATGACGATCACAACTGGAACCGCCGTTTTCGTTCTTTTAAGTTATATACATATAAACATTATTTTTCCACCTTTCAGTATGGACAGTAGGAGTTTCTTTAAATATATTTATTGTGTCTCTGAATAAATGACAATTCATTTGGCAACATTATGAAGATGACAGTTGGCACCGCCGTTTTCATTTAAGTTATATACATATAACATTTTTTTTCTTTTGACCTTTTAATAGGTACAGTAGGAATCTCTTTAGGTATACATATTGCGTCACTAAATAATACGGAGTCTTATTGTGAATGTCAGACCGTACGGACGTGTTCTCGGAAGACTGTTTGTTGTGCGTATTTCTGTTTATAACGGTGCTGTGTTAAATAAACAAAACAAAAACCTCGAAAAACGGCACCAAGAGTGCATAAAATTGTCTACCTGCTAGTCAAGTCCCGTTGCTTTACTCCGATTGGCCAGCCAATCAGAAGTAGCCTAGCTCTACAAAAAGTGGTGCATACCTCTAGGCAGTGCTAGGAAAAAACTTGCTGCATACTTGCGGGCTGTGGCTGCCGCAATGGATAAAATGGACTTGCCATCCACATCAAATCGAAGACCGACTTGGCAGCGAGTCAAGTCAAAGGTGAACCCAGAGGGGAAGCGACCGACCACTGTCAAGCTGGCGAGGGTTTCTCCTAAGAGAATGAGTGGAAACGACGACGATGATTCCAGCTCATCAGGCACAGAACCTGGAGAAGTGAAGCGGAAAGTGCCTTTACGCAAAAGAGACCCGAGGGCAAAGACCGGGCAAGACGAGGCCAATCGCTTTTCCCTGCTTTCGGATGACCACGATGAAGACATCGACATTGATGACGAGCCAGTTCCTGAGCCGGAGGTTGAGGTCCCAACTGCGATGGTGAGAAAAATATAACCACCACCAATCTTCATTCCCGAGGTGGATAAAATCAAGGCGTTCATAGCAGATGTCACCTCTGTCATTGGGAGTAATAAGTTCATTTACAAGGCTGGTCGTGACGGACGCGTCAGAATCAACCTTGAGGAGAAGGAAAGCTTCCACAAGCTAAAATCGTACCTGATAAATAACCAGGTTAGATTCCAGACGTTCCAGCCGAAGGATGAGCGTGCCTATCGGATAGTCATCAAGGGTCTCCATCACACCACTGATCCGATGGTTATAAAGGAAGCTCTGTGTGCTCAAGGACATAATGTTCGAGGTGAACAAATTAAAAACGGACTACGACGCAACTCCAAGGAGCCGATGTCTATGTTTTTTGTAAATCTTGAGCCATCCAGCAACAACAAAGACGTGTTCAACATAAAACGACTTTGCAGTTGTGTTGTTGCCATTGAGCCTCCTCGCAGGTCCATGGAAGTTCTCCAGTGCTTCCGTTGCCAAGGATTTGGACACACCCAAGGAGGAGGTTGCTACCTTGACTATGCCTGCGTCAAGTGTGGTAGCCAAGAACACTCTTCGACCGAATGCACGAAGGGAAAAGACGAACCAGCAAAATGTGTCAATTGTAATGGCAACCACACAGCATCATATAAAGGGTGCAAGGTATACCTAAAGGCCAAGGAGTTTCACCAGCCCAGGCAAAGGCCAGCTCTGCGGCCCACTCAGAGACCCATTCCATATCCGGTCTACAAAGGACCTACCATTGTACCTGGCATGACCTTCGCCAGTGTGGTTGGAGGCAACCAGCAGTCTGCCCAGTCGCAACCAGACCCAGTTCCCGCCGTCGTAGACCAGACACATGGAAGAATCAATAAGCTTGAGGCATTGATGGAGAGCATTATCGCTCAAATGTCAGCTCTGACACAGTTGATCACAAAGCTTATGGCCAATCAATGCAAATAAATCTTCATGTTGTCATTTGGAATGCGAACGGTCTGTGCAGGAACAGACCTGAGGTCGAACTAAACCTCAAATCAAAATATGTGGATGTCTTACTAGTCTCCGAAACCCATTTCTCCTCCCTATCCTACTTCTCCATCAGTGGATACGACACCATTGCTACCAACCATCCCAATGGCACCGCGCGTGGCGGAGCCGCTGTCATTATCAGGAGTGGCATCAAATATGTGGAATTGCCCGCCTTTCAGGAGCCCTGGGCCCAATGCGCTCGGGTTAGAGTTACCTCCCCAACTGGAGACATCGTCTTGGCGGCTGCTTACTGTCCACCACGCCATCTTGTTGGACAAAGTCTTTTTCAAGATCTGCTGGATAGCCTTGGGAGCAGATTCATTATTGGAGGAGATTTCAACGCTAAACACACTTGGTGGGGATCCAGAATCGTCAATCCCAAAGGTAGGGCCCTATATCAATGTGTTGTCGATAGAGGACTTGACTGTCATACGCCAGGTGAACCAACATACTGGCCCACGGATCCGAACAAAATCCCGGACGTTCTGGATATAGCCATATCCAAGGGGATTGACAGGCGCAGGATTGAAGTCTCCAATGACCTCGACCTGTCTTCAGATCACTGTGGAGTCAAGCTCCTGATAAACATGCCAGCCAGCACCAACTCGAAGAGAAGAAGACTTTTCAGGCGGAACACCAACGTTGAGGTCTACCAATCTTGACTTCAGAGGAACCTGGATCCAAGCATTGAGATCTCCTCGAAAGAAGACCTGGAGGAAGCAGTTGAACTGCTTAACACCGAAATCCACAATGCCGTGACCCAAGCAACACCACCTCTAAGGCCCTCAAGAAATATTCCTCGTCGAGATGACTTCCTATGGTCTCCGGAAGTGACGGCTATGGTAGCGGAAAAGCGGCGACTCCGACGAGTCTGGCAGAGCTCACGCAATCCAAGGGATAAAACTGAGCTAAACAGATCGGCCAAAGCTCTAAAGGAACTGCTGTACACTCTCCGCAAGCAGTCTCTGGAAAATTTCCTTGAGAATGTTGAACCTGGTGACCAGCAATATAACTTGTGGAGGCAAACCAATGGACTAAAAAGGCCCACCAGTAAAAAAGAGCCTGTTAAAAGGGCCGATGGTACCTGGTGCCGATCAGACAGCGACAGGGCAAATGCCTTCGCCACCCACTTGTCTGATGCGTTTACCCCGTTCAGCAAACAGATTAGTTCCTGGACGTTCCATGCCAAATGGCCCTTCCCATCCAAGCCGTTGAAATGGATGAGCTGCTGGAAGAAATCTCCAGACTGAAGGTTTCCAAGTCCCCGGGATACGACGGAATCGACGTACCATCGATTAAAGCGCTACCTGAAGAAGGCATGCAATTTCTTCTCACCATTGCAAACCAATGCTTCCAGTTAGGACACTTTCCCACCCAGTGGAAGTGCGCCGAAATCATACTAATCCCTAAACCTGGGAAACCTGCAGCCAATCTCGCCTCTTATCGTCCGATAAGTCTGTTGGCCGTATTCTCCAAAGTAGTTGAAAGATTACTTTTGCGTAGATTGCGACCAATAATGGACGAGGCCGGTTTGATCCCCGATCACCAGTTTGGCTTCAGGGAATGTCATGGCACGCCAGAACAATGCCATCGGATTAACAACAAAATTCTGGAAGCGTTTGAGGAGAGAAAATACTGTACTTGCCGAAAAGTCGATGCACATTACTTTCACGATGAGACGAGGGATCTGTCCTTCAGTACGCATGGACAGCGCCATTATTCCAGAGGCAAACGGAGTAAAATATCTTGGCCTACTTTTGGATAAAAGATTAACCTGGCGACCACATATCATGGACAAGAGGAAGATGCTCGACAAAAGGCTGAAGAAATACCTCTGGCTGATGGGACGTAAGTCCACACTAAGGCTACGTTTAAAACTACTTATCTACAAAACCATCCTAAAGCCAGTATGACCCTACGGGATCCCACTCTGGGGCACAGCCTGCATGTCCAGCCGCCAAATTATCCAAAGGTTCCAAAATAAGGCCCTGAGAGTCATGACCGATGCCAACTTTCTGACGTCCAATGCAGAAATCCACAGTACGCTGGGAATTCCATGGGTATCGGATGAAATTACAAGGCTGACGAAAGCCCACCTGGACCGCCTTGACAGGCACCTGAATCCTCTGGCCATCAACTTGCTTGACAACAGTTCCACCACCAGACGTCTTAGAAGGCTTCACGTTCTTGACCTGCCGCATGGAGTGAACTAAACAACAGCTTGCTCCCACCCCCCTATTAATCCACTTTGAAATTATGAAATGTTATATGTACCTTTTGTTTTTATATGTATAACCTCCCAAATGTCCCGTTTGTCACCGATTTCCGCTGATTATCCACTGTTCGGATAGATTGCAGAAAGAGGGCTATCCCCGCAATAAAAAAAAAAAAAAAAAAAAAAAAAAAAAAACTAAAGAAATGACGATACATTTGGCTACCTAAAAAAAAAAGAGGATAGAAATGGACTTATTATTATATGAAATACTCTTCCATATAATAATAGTACATCAGCAATTTAAAAAAAATCGAATCATCAAGCAAAGGATAAGCTTCAGTGGATCGCAGTATGGCAGCTGCACAACCACTTACAACACCTTGCCTGTTACAAAAATCGTTTACAATTGATTCTAGGCTTTGTCATTGTATTAAATAATGTTTTAATAAGTAACTAGCGCGGCATCAGGTGATCGAAGATCCTCCCAATTTACTATGTTACATATAACATTGGCATCACATCCATTGTCGTTTATAAAATAAACTTTTAATGGTTTAGAAGCCATACAATGCAAATTGCCCCTTATTTATCATTGCAGTCCAGCACGGATACGACCTTAGAGGCGTTCAGGCATAATCCAACGGACGTAGCGTCATACCACTGTTCGCTCGAACAAGTATTGTGCCATTGGTCCGTACCTGCGGTTCCTCTCGTACTACGCAGGAATGCTGTCGCAACAACGTTTGTCATTAGTAGGGTAAAACTAACCTGTCTCACGACGGTCTAAACCCAGCTCACGTTCCCTTGCATGGGTGAACAATCCAACGCTTGGTGAATTTTGCTTCACAATGATAGGAAGAGCCGACATCGAAGGATCAAAAAGCGACGTCGCTATGAACCCTTGGCCGCCACAAGCCAGTTATCCCTATGGTAACTTTTCTGACACCTCTTGTTAAAAACTCTTTAAACCAAAAGGATCGATAGGCCGAGCTTTTGCTGTCCCTGTGTGTACTGAACACCGAGATCAAGTCAGCATTTGCCCTTTTGCTCTATGTGTGGTTTCTGTCCGCACTGAGCTGGCCTTGGGACACCTCCGTTATTATTTGAGAGATGTACCGCCCCAGTCAAACTCCCTACCTGGCAATGTCCTTGAATTGGATCATACCTGAGTAATTGGAGTTATACCAAATATTTCAAATTAAAAATACATAAATGCACTCTCTCATTAAAGAATTTGTTTGCGATTATATAACAAACTCGTGATACTTTGATCAAGAAGCTTGCATCAAAACCCAATACCATAAGATATAATAAATATATCCGTATAATGGCTAGGAAATGATACACGTTCCATTTAATCAAGTAAGTAAGGAAACAATAAGAGTAGTGGTATTTCATTGGCGATATCAAACACAAGGAATAATATCTCCCACTTATTCTACACCTCTTATGTCTCCTTACACTGCCAGATTAGAGTCAAGCTCAAAAGGGTCTTCTTTCCCCGCTAATTATTCCAAGCCCGTTCCCTTGGCTGTGGTTTCGCTAGATAGTAGATAGGGACATGAAGTCTTATTTGTTTTACGTGGCGTGTACCCATTAATCGGGTTTAACTACCACGGCACTCGAATAAGCCACAATTGTGACAAATAGTACACGTGACGATACAATGCGTCGCCATTGGGAGGAGCGAGGCCGACCTAAAACCACTGCTGGTCTTTGGGTGCAGCACCCGGTTGTTTGCAACTCCACATTTGAGTTAAACTCATCCCCGCATTTGGGTATTAAACCACAGCCACTACGATCTCCCACAAGGGGGCCAACCACTAATTGGGCTAGCCTTGGGCCACTAGCCCATCCCGTAGTACCGAATCACAGCTTCGGTCGGCTGTTCGCAGTCGAAACTACTAGCCATATGTGTCCTCGACAACACGGAATGGATCGTCCGCGACTCCCCCCAACTAGGGTTCGTCTACCAGATTTGCAGCTTTGGCGGGCTGTTCGCAGTCAGAGACTACTAGCCATTTTAGTTCAACACGAGCATGGAATGGATCATCCCCGACTCGCCCCTCATGGGGTTTGTCTACCAGATTTGCAGCTTTGGCGGGCTGTTCGCAGTCGAAACTACTAGCCATTTCTGTTCAGCACGAACAGGGAATGGATCATCCCCGACTCGCCCCTCATGGGGTTCGTCTACCAGATTTGCAGCTTTGGCGGGCTGTTCGCAGTCGAAACTACTAGCCATTTTAGTTCAACACGAACATGGAATGGATCATCCTCAACTCCCCCCTCATGGGGTTCGTCTACCAGATTGCAGCTTTGGCGGGCTGTTCGCAGTCGAAACTACTAGCCATTTTTGTTCACCTGAACAGGGAATGGATCATCCCCGAGTCACCCCGATGGGGGTTCATCTGCCAGATTAAAGCGCTCTGGTACGGCTTTGCAGTGTGTGTGAGGTACTGCTATCAGTTTTGGCCCGTCCGACCCGGCACTGGTTGATCCTGTGTCATTCGTCGCCGCCTTTTAAATGCCGCTCGCGCAAACAATTCCAACATCTGGAGCTGCTCCGGTGTGTCCAGGACCCGGGAAAAGTCCCAACGGGTATCCTCCCTTTTAACACCAAGTCCATCGAGGTCTCGCAAATCTGTGTAGAGTGGGCAAGCCGCTAGCACGTGCTGCCAGTCTTCCCAAAGCGCACCACATTGACATGTGGGCGTCCTACTCAGACTTCTCTCATACAGGAATGCATTCAGCGATCCATGGCCAGTCAGCAAGAATCCAGCGTGAAGTCCAAAACCAAAGTCCTTCCGGCTGAAGACGAAGCATGCGTCCGGGATAAACTCATGAGTCGGTCGACCGTGCTCATCGTCATCCCACCTGCGTTGCCACTCGCAGCACATACGTTCATCCAGCATCGCCTTCATCTGCTTCCGATCCAGATTTGCCACATCCAGACCGAACAGCCAATCGCCTTCCTCCAACGGGTGGGAATGCTTCACCTTGTACCTAATCGCCAGTTGCCTGGCAACCAAGTCCAAGGGGGGGGGGGGCTCCAGCAAGCACCTGCAGTGCCACAGTGGACACTGTACGGCATACCGGCAGGCATCCCAAGAGCATGACTCTCTGGCAAGAGCAGAGGTGCCTCCTGGCGACCATCGTACTCTTAACCGCGGAATACCACACTGAGGCACCAAATAGCGCACAAGGCACCATGAGTCCAGCATACACAGTGCGTCTGGATCGGGGACTGAGACCCAGTCAACCCTCAGAACGCGACTGAGTGCACCACTGACTCCAGCCAACTTACCGCGTAATCCTGCGATGTGCGGCTGAAAACTAAGCCGCTCGCCGACTGTGATGTCCAGGTATCGGTATTGTGTTACATACCGCAGGCCTGCTCCTGCAAACTCTACAAAGGGTGACCTAGAAGCGGCCAATCTCCATTTAAGTAACATCATTGCCGTCTTGCTGGTCGAAATCGATACTCCGACTTCAGCTCCCCAGGCTCCCACGACGGACATCAGCTCCTTTCCACGACGTTCCAGCTCGGCTCTCGACCTTCCCTCGACGAGGACCAGCAGATCGTCTGCATACGCACTGAATACACACAGGGGCTCCAAACATTGGAGCAGCACATCCATCATAGTGTTCCAAATAAATGGTCCACTGATGGATCCCTGCGGACATCCTCGAGTGACCTCCACGTCAACCTCTCCGAATCTGCTGGTCATCCTCGCTTTTCTGCCACTGAAGAAGCTTCTCCATAAGCTGGCTTCCTGGCATCCCGCATCGATCAAGCGGCGCATCACAGCGCTCCACTCAACGTTGTCGAAGGCACCCTTGAAATCCACGAAAAGACCCAACACGTATACCGCCTGGCTGGCGGCAACGCTGGCCCTTAAGTGGTGCCAGGCATCCTCAACACAGCGTCCAGGTCGAAAGCCGAATTGCCATCTATTTCCTTCCGGAAGCACCTCTTTCATCCGATTCACCATAATCCCCTCTAGCACCTTGCCAAACACTGGCAGCAGGCAGATGCCCCGATAGGAAGCTGGATCACTCCTTTCCTTATCGGGGCCCTTGAGGAGCGCCACTCAGCGAGATAACAACGCTGTTATGTGCTCGGGGATAGCGCGCCATACTGCCTTGCAGATACCACCTGTGATGCCGTCCAATCCGGGAGAGTGCCTGCTCTTCAACCGGTGGAATCATCGGTTAACACAGAGAAATCAGCACAAGTTACATTCACCCTAAAAAGAGGATACTGTCCCCCCCTCCAGTTGGATGGATGCATAATACCTTCTTCCGACTATGCCAAATATCTGGGTGTCACTCTGGACAGGAGACTGACCTGGAAGTCTCACTTGAAAAACAAGAGGCTATTGCTGGATTTAAGGCTCAAAAGCTACATGTGGCTCATAGGCAGAAGGTCGACACTGCGGCTGCGCATGAAGATGCTTATTTATAAGTCCATCATGAAGCCCATGTGGACATATGGGATTCCAATCTGGGGTACAGCCAGCCGCAAAAATTGTGATCTCATTCAGACCTTCCAGAACAAGGCTCTCAGAATAATATCGAATGCGCATATATACACCACCAACCTAGAGATCCATTAGGAACTCAACATGCCCTGGGTTCAGGACGAAATAGCTAGGCTCAGCAAGGCTCATCTGAAGCGTCTCGACAGGCACCCCAACCAGCTGGCCATAAATCTTCTAGACAACAGCACTACCACCCGCCGCCTAAGAAGACTCCATCCATTGGACCTACCAGCCCGCGAGGAGTGATCAGCTCACTGGCTCTCACCACCAACGCCACCTTCCTCCCACCAACATAACCCTAAATACCCTAACCTTAACGATGATTTTGCCTAAACATCATAGTCTGTTATATTTGTTGTAAAATTCAATTCCCTAAGTCACTGTCACGCCCCATAATTTACTTATTGTCCACAAATCGGACAGATTGTAAATAGGAGATCCCCGTTAAATAAAAACAAAAAAAAAAAAAAAAAAAAATTGTAATATTCAATATGGTGTTGACAGTTGAAGCAGACGGACGTGTTCGCGGACAATTAAAAATCGGAATCGTACTCTCTATCTCTCTTTGACAAACTTGCAAAGACTGCACCAAGTAACGGTGCCTTAAGCTCATATTATCTGCTTGGCTAGCGAATCAGAGGGTGACAGAAAAGTGTTGCATACTTTCGGGCATAGAGTTATTTTATAATCATCACAGACTTGTAGGCGGAGGTGGCCTTAATAGGCAAAATGGACTCGCCATCCACAACCAACCCACCAATACCAACATCACCATCGTGGCAGTATAGCCCAAAGCCAAAGTCAGTGGAGACCAATCATGCAAGAGGTGCATCAATGCCAAAACAGGCTAAGGTTTCACAAACCAAACCCAAAGCCAAGAGAGTCATCCATATGAGCGAAAGCGACAATAGCTCCTCAAGCACCGAGCCTGGGGAAATGAAAAGAAAAACCCCATTGCACACAAAGCGACAATCCGGTATCACCAATGCTCCGAATATTGGCAACAAGGAGGCCTCAAGTAGCAGCAACAGGTTCCAAATTCTTTCAAGTGATGAGGAAGAGGAGGACGACGACGATGAAATGGAAGGAGGAGAAGCAATCCAAGAGCAGGCCCCCAGAGTACCTGTGCGGATAATAAAGCCCCCCCCAATCTTTGTTCCGGGTGTTGTTAACATAAAGGACATGCTATCGGACGTATCTGCTGTCATTGGAAAGCAGAACTTTACCTACAAATCGGGCAGAGACGGATTTGTGAGGATTAATACACCTGACAAAGAGAGCTTCACTAAGCTCAAAAACTTCTTAATTGAAAAGTCGAAGCTCTTTCAAACATTTCAGCCAAAGGACGAGCGTGCATACCGCATCGTCATCAAGGGATTGCACCACTCAACTGATCCAGCCGATATTAAAGATGCGCTAGCTGCCTTAGGACACACCGTCAGAGGCAACGATATCAAAAATGGTCTCAGTCATCACACAAAGAAGCCAATGGCGATCTTCTTTGTAAACATTGAACCTGCCAGCAACAATAAGGAAGCGTTTACCATCAAGCGACTATGCAGCTGCATCGTCGCTATCGAGCCCCCTTTCAAGTCGAAAGAGGTAGTCCAATGCCATCGCTGCCAAGGATTTGGACACACCAAAGCGAATTGCGGACTTCGCTTTGCCTGCGTGAAGTGTGGAAGTCATGACCACGCCACTGCCGAGTGCCCAAAGCCCAAAGAGGCCCCTCCCTGCTGTGCGAACTGCCAAGGAGAGCACACTGCCTCTTACAAAGGATGCAAGGTGTACCTAAAAGCCAAGGAACACTACCTTCCCAAGACAAAGGTGCCTGCTCGACCATCAGGCCCCATCTCTACAGCCGTCACACCTGGCTTAACATTCGCCAACGCTACAGCCGTCACACCTGACTTAACATTCGCCAACGCTCTTAGAGGATCACAAAAGTCGCCCCTGCAGCAAGAGCAGCAGCAAGAACAACCAGTAATTGGGGAAATAAGAAACGAATCAAGAGTATGATGTATAAAATGCTAGACCAGTTTGCGGCGCTGTCGCAAATGCTCATGTCTCTCATGGCCAAGCTATGCAACTAAGCCTCCATATACTAATATGGAATGCAAATCTTATTTCTCAATTAACGGCTATGACGTAATACCTGCCAATCATCCCAACGGAACTGCGCGCGGAGGTGCAGCAATAGTCATCAAAAGGGGTATCAAGTATGTGAAACTCCCTGCGTACCAGGAGCCCTGGGCCCAGTGCGCCAAAGTAAGAGTCTTAAGTCCAACCGGAGACACTACTATTGCGGCCGTCTACTGCCCTCCAAGACACCACGTTGCTCAATCCTCGTTCCAAAACCTATTTGATAGCTTAGGTACTCGCTTCATTATTGGAGGAGACTTTAACGCAAAACATACTTGGTGGGGATCCCGCATTATCAACCCCAAGGGCAGAGCCTTGTTTAACTGCATAGCGAACAGCATGTTTGACTGCCACTCCACTGGAGAGCCCACGTACTGGCCCATGGACGCCAACCAAATCCCAGACCTTCTGGACTTCGCTGTCTCAAAGGGGTTGCATAGACACAGGGTTATTGCCAGCAACGATATAGATCTCTGCTCTGACCACTGCGCAGTCAAGCTTCTCGTTAACATGCCAGTCCAGCACCAACAGTTGCAGAAGCAGGATGTTTAAGCGTAACACAAACGTCCAAGTTTACCAGTCATGGCTCCAAAGCAACCTTGACCCCACTGTTCAGCTCAACTCCGAGGAGGATTTGGACGATGCTGTTGAAAAACTCAACATTGCCATCCACAATGCGGCCTCACTAGCCACTCCGACACCAACCAGAAATACCAATAATGTTCCACGTAGGAACGTGCATCTCTGGAACCCGGAGGTATCATCGTTGGTTGCGGAAAAGAGGCGACTTCGTCGTGTGTGGCAATATTCTTGCAACCCCAGGGATAAGGCAGATTTAACAGAGCGGCCAAGCAACTCAAAGAGCTCCTACACAGACTCCGCCGGAACTCTTTGGAAAGCTTTCTGGACAAAGTCGAGCCTGGCGACCAGCAGTACAACCTTTGGCGGCTGTCTAAAAACATCAAAAGACCCATCATGAGGAAGGAGCCTCTTAGGAAGGAAGATGGTACGTGGTGCCGCACAGACAGCGACAGGGCAGAAGCCTTCGCCACCCACTTGTCAAAGGCCTTCACCCCCTTCAACAGATGTTCCCAACTCGATGCGGAGCTTACGATGAACTTTTTGGATATACCCTGCCAAATGGCCCTTCCTATCGAGACGGTTGATTTTGAAGAACTGCTAGCAGAGATCGGCAAGCTGAAAGCCTCCAAATCCCCTGGCTATGATGGTATAGACATTCTAGCGATTAAAGCCCTCCCGACGAATGCTGTTCAGCTCCTCCTAAACATCATTAACAAATGCTTCCTGATAGGACACTTTCCCACCCAGTGGAAGTGCGCCGAAATAATCCTGATCCCAAAACCTGGGAAAAAGGCAGCCAATCTCGCCTCCTATCGTCCGATCAGTTTGTTGGCCGTATTCTCCAAAATAGCTGAGAGGCTATTTTTGCGTAGAGTACGACCAACACTGGACGAGGCCGGTTTGATCCCTGATCACCAGTTTGGCTTCAGAGAGTGCCATGGCACACCCGAGCAGTGCCACAGGATCACGGACAAAATACTGAAAGCATTTGAGGAGAAGAAATACTGCAACGCAGTCTTTCTTGACGTCAAACAGGCATTCGACAGAGTTTGGCACATTGGGCTGTTGTACAAATTGAAGATCGCACTACCAGCGCCACATTACCTATGGCTACGTTCTTACCTCAAGGACAGAATGTTCTATGTGAGATGCGGAGATGCAATATCTGGAATCAAAAACGTCAAGGCCGGAGTCCCCCAGGGAAGCGTTCGGGGCCCAGTCTTGTACACTCTGTACACAGCCGACATGCCGACAACCGAAGACCCAAGAGTGCTCACAGCCACGTATGCAGACGATACTGCTTTCTTAACCGTGGATCAATCGTCACAGACTGCTGGCAATCTAATGCAAGAGCAAATTGATTCCACTGGTGCATGGCTGCAA
Source organism: Drosophila willistoni (assembly GCF_018902025.1). NCBI lineage: Eukaryota > Metazoa > Arthropoda > Insecta > Diptera > Drosophilidae > Drosophila > Drosophila willistoni. The sequence goes on along the minus strand of NW_025814528.1, from coordinate 28,329 downwards.
AGATGGAACATGGCGGTTAACACAGAGAAATCAGCACAAGTTACATTCACCCTAAAAAGAGGATACTGTCCCCCCTCCAGTTGGATGGATGCATAATACCTTCTTCGACTATGCCAAATATCTGGGTGTCACTCTGGACAGGAGACTGACCTGGAAGTCTCACTTGAAAAACAAGAGGCTATTGCTGGATTTAAGGCTCAAAAGCTACATGTGGCTCATAGGCAGAAGGTCGACACTGCGGCTGCGCATGAAGATGCTTATTTATAAGTCCATCATGAAGCCCATGTGGACATATGGGATTCCAATCTGGGGTACAGCCAGCCGCAAAAATTGTGATCTCATTCAGACCTTCCAGAACAAGGCTCTCAGAATAATATCGAATGCGCATATATACACCACCAACCTAGAGATCCATTAGGAACTCAACATGCCCTGGGTTCAGGACGAAATAGCTAGGCTCAGCAAGGCTCATCTGAAGCGTCTCGACAGGCACCCCAACCAGCTGGCCATAAATCTTCTAGACAACAGCACTACCACCCGCCGCCTAAGAAGACTCCATCCATTGGACCTACCAGCCCGCGAGGAGTGATCAGCTCACTGGCTCTCACCACCAACGCCACCCTTCCTCCCACCAACATAACCCTAAATACCCTAACCTTAACGATGATTTTGCCTAAACATCATAGTCTGTTATATTTGTTGTAAAATTCAATTCCCTAAGTCACTGTCACGCCCCATAATTTACTTATTGTCCACAAATCGGACAGATTGTAAATAGGAGATCCCCGTTAAATAAAAACAAAAAAAAAAAAAAAAAAAAAATTGTAATATTCAATATGGTGTTGACAGTTGAAGCAGACGGACGTGTTCGCGGACAATTAAAAATCGGAATCGTACTCTCTATCTCTCTTTGACAAACTTGCAAAGACTGCACCAAGTAACGGTGCCTTAAGCTCATATTATCTGCTTGGCTAGCGAATCAGAGGGTGACAGAAAAGTGTTGCATACTTTCGGGCATAGAGTTATTTTATAATCATCACAGACTTGTAGGCGGAGGTGGCCTTAATAGGCAAAATGGACTCGCCATCCACAACCAACCACCAATACCAACATCACCATCGTGGCAGTATAGCCCAAAGCCAAAGTCAGTGGAGACCAATCATGCAAGAGGTGCATCAATGCCAAAACAGGCTAAGGTTTCACAAACCAAACCCAAAGCCAAGAGAGTCATCCATATGAGCGAAAGCGACAATAGCTCCTCAAGCACCGAGCCTGGGGAAATGAAAAGAAAAACCCCATTGCACACAAAGCGACAATCCGGTATCACCAATGCTCCGAATATTGGCAACAAGGAGGCCTCAAGTAGCAGCAACAGGTTCCAAATTCTTTCAAGTGATGAGGAAGAGGAGGACGACGACGATGAAATGGAAGGAGGAGAAGCAATCCAAGAGCAGGCCCCCAGAGTACCTGTGCGGATAATAAAGCCCCCCCCCCAATCTTTGTTCCGGGTGTTGTTAACATAAAGGACATGCTATCGGACGTATCTGCTGTCATTGGAAAGCAGAACTTTACCTACAAATCGGGCAGAGACGGATTTGTGAGGATTAATACACCTGACAAAGAGAGCTTCACTAAGCTCAAAAACTTCTTAATTGAAAAGTCGAAGCTCTTTCAAACATTTCAGCCAAAGGACGAGCGTGCATACCGCATCGTCATCAAGGGATTGCACCACTCAACTGATCCAGCCGATATTAAAGATGCGCTAGCTGCCTTAGGACACACCGTCAGAGGCAACGATATCAAAAATGGTCTCAGTCATCACACAAAGAAGCCAATGGCGATCTTCTTTGTAAACATTGAACCTGCCAGCAACAATAAGGAAGCGTTTACCATCAAGCGACTATGCAGCTGCATCGTCGCTATCGAGCCCCTTTCAAGTCGAAGAGGTAGTCCAATGCCATCGCTGCCAAGGATTTGACACACCAAAGCGAATTGCGGACTTCGCTTTGCCTGCGTGAAGTGTGGAAGTCATGACCACGCCACTGCCGAGTGCCCAAAGCCCAAGAGGCCCCTCCCTGCTGTGCGAACTGCCAAGGAGAGCACACTGCCTCTTACAAAGGATGCAAGGTGTACCTAAAGCCAAGGAACACTACCTTCCCAAGACAAAGGTGCCTGCTCGACCATCAGGCCCCATCTCTACAGCCGTCACACCTGGCTTAACATTCGCCAACGCTACAGCCGTCACACCTGACTTAACATTCGCCAACGCTCTTAGAGGATCACAAAAGTCGCCCCTGCAGCAAGAGCAGCAGCAAGAACAACCAGTAATTGGGGAAATAAGAAACGAATCAAGAGTATGATGTATAAAATGCTAGACCAGTTTGCGGCGCTGTCGCAAATGCTCATGTCTCTCATGGCCAAGCTATGCAACTAAGCCTCCATATACTAATATGGAATGCAAATCTTATTTCTCAATTAACGGCTATGACGTAATACCTGCCAATCATCCCAACGGAACTGCGCGCGGAGGTGCAGCAATAGTCATCAAAAGGGGTATCAAGTATGTGAAACTCCCTGGGCCCAGTGCGCCAAAGTAAGAGTCTTAAGTCCAACCGGAGACACTACTATTGCGGCCGTCTACTGCCCTCCAAGACACCACGTTGCTCAATCCTCGTTCCAAAACCTATTTGATAGCTTAGGTACTCGCTTCATTATTGGAGGAGACTTTAACGCAAAACATACTTGGTGGGGATCCCGCATTATCAACCCCAAGGGCAGAGCCTTGTTTAACTGCATAGCGAACAGCATGTTTGACTGCCACTCCACTGGAGAGCCCACGTACTGGCCCATGGACGCCAACAAAATCCCAGACCTTCTGGACTTCGCTGTCTCAAAGGGGTTGCATAGACACAGGGTTATTGCCAGCAACGATATAGATCTCTGCTGTGACCACTGCGCAGTCAAGCTTCTCGTTAACATGCCAGTCAGCACCAACAGTTGCAGAAGCAGGATGTTTAAGCGTAACACAAACGTCCAAGTTTACCAGTCATGGCTCCAAAGCAACCTTGACCCCACTGTTCAGCTCAACTCCGAGGAGGATTTGGACGATGCTGTTGAAAAACTCAACATTGCCATCCACAATGCGGCCTCACTAGCCACTCCGACACCAACCAGAAATACCAATAATGTTCCACGTAGGAACGCGCATCTCTGGAACCCGGAGGTATCATCGTTGGTTGCGGAAAAGAGGCGACTTCGTCGTGTGTGGCAATATTCTTGCAACCCCAGGGATAAGGCAGATTTTAACAGAGCGGCCAAGCAACTCAAAGAGCTCCTACACAGACTCCGCCGGAACTCTTTGGAAAGCTTTCTGGACAAAGTCGAGCCTGGCGACCAGCAGTACAACCTTTGGCGGCTGTCTAAAAACATCAAAAGACCCATCATGAGGAAGGAGCCTCTTAGGAAGGAAGATGGTACGTGGTGCCGCACAGACAGCGACAGGGCAGAAGCCTTCGCCACCCACTTGTCAAAGGCCTTCACCCCCTTCAACAGATGTTCCCAACTCGATGCGGAGCTTACGATGAACTTTTGGATATACCCTGCCAAATGGCCCTTCCTATCGAGACGGTTGATTTTGAAGAACTGCTAGCAGAGATCGGCAAGCTGAAAGCCTCCAAATCCCCTGGCTATGATGGTATAGACATTCTAGCGATTAAAGCCCTCCCGACGAATGCTGTTCAGCTCCTCCTAAACATCATTAACAAATGCTTCCTGATAGGACACTTTCCCACCCAGTGGAAGTGCGCCGAAATAATCCTGATCCCAAAACCTGGGAAAAAGGCAGCCAATCTCGCCTCCTATCGTCCGATCAGTTTGTTGGCCGTATTCTCCAAAATAGCTGAGAGGCTATTTTTGCGTAGAGTACGACCAACACTGGACGAGGCCGGTTTGATCCCTGATCACCAGTTTGGCTTCAGAGAGTGCCATGGCACACCCGAGCAGTGCCACAGGATCACGGACAAAATACTGAAAGCATTTGAGGAGAAGAAATACTGCAACGCAGTCTTTCTTGACGTCAAACAGGCATTCGACAGAGTTTGGCACATTGGGCTGTTGTACAAATTGAAGATCGCACTACCAGCGCCACATTACCTATGGCTACGTTCTTACCTCAAGGACAGAATGTTCTATGTGAGATGCGGAGATGCAATATCTGGAATCAAAAACGTCAAGGCCGGAGTCCCCCAGGGAAGCGTTCGGGGCCCAGTCTTGTACACTCTGTACACAGCCGACATGCCGACAACCGAAGACCCAAGAGTGCTCACAGCCACGTATGCAGACGATATTGCTTTCTTAACCGTGGATCAATCGTCACAGACTGCTGGCAATCTAATGCAAGAGCAAATTGATTCCACTGGTGCATGGCTGCAAAGATGGAACATGGCGGTTAACACAGAGAAATCAGCACAAGTTACATTCACCCTAAAAAGAGGATACTGTCCCCCCCTCCAGTTGGATGGACCTTGCCTGCTACCTTGGCATTACATCTAAAAAGGTACAAACATCGCATTGGCAAAAAGAGGTGGTTTTAGTACATAGGCGCTGTGGGACTTCATTGTCCCGATGATGCAGCGAATCGTGCATACGAGATTGTCCAGTAGTTGGTTGCTCGTATCTTTAGAAGATTTCCTTCCTCGGCGATCAAAAAAAAAAAAAAAAAAAAAAAAATAGCCAAATGTCTCGTCATCTAATTAGTGACGCGCATGAATGGATTAACGAGATTCCTACTGTCCCTATCTACTCAGTCTTGTTTGGACTATCGTTGCGTGCGGTTGTGTCGCGGTCGTTTGATTTACGAATCTTGAACGCAAATCAGATTGCATAAGTGCAAAACAGAGACACCGATTGAAACGGTGAAGTGCTCACTTGTCGTAAACAAGTGGATTAGTGTGCCAAGCAAAAATTTGTTTCGAATTTTTCGTGGCACGAATTATTCGTGTAGATACGTTGTCATGGACGGATCCATGAAACGCAGTGGAAGCACCATCAGCGTGATGAGCGCTTCCAGCGTTCTTGAAAGCGCCCGCAGCGCTACGTCATGTGTTGAGTCGGCCGCGGAGTCGATGAATGTCACTGGTAGTGACACCGTTGATGAGTCGGGCGCCGAGATGACGGTCGTCGTCGGTAAGCGGGAGAAGAAGGCGCGGAAAGCGAAGGCTCGCTCGGCTCGTTCGTCGCCGGTGCTGGAGCAAGTCGCCCCGTCGCGAAAAGCCGCATCTGGACAGCGTGTCCATGCCCGCCCCCGCCGCGCCCCCCGTGAAGCCAGCCAAACGTAAGGCTGCCCCCGCTGCTGCTTCTCCTGAAAGTCCAGCCGCTGGACCAGCCGAGGCGGAGATACCGCGAAGCGGAGCGTGGCGAATTGTCGCCGGTGGCTCGTCTGCGATTCTCGCAGAGATTGACGCCTCAGGGCAAGCCATTAGAAATGCCATGATTGGCATGGAGCCAGTAGCTGCATCGCAGCTATCGTCTGCTATCAGACGCTTGGAGGAGTTGGCGACATCGCTGACCCTCAGGAACGCTCTGTTGGAAGCGGCAGAGAGCAAACCTGCTGCACAGCCGCCCACCACCCCTGTTGCTGCGCATATTGCTGCGTACAATGCTGCCTTCCCCGCGGTCACCGCCAGAGCTGCTGCCGTTGTCCCCGTCCCCGGAGTGCCGGTCACCGCGCCACGGATCAGCAAGCCAGCTGAGACGTGGTCCGCGGTGGTCACGAGTCGGGACCCGAACGTGTCCAGCAAGCAAGTGGCCGAGCGGGTGATGAAGGAGGTCGCACCGACGCTGGGAGTGCGTGTACATGAAGTACGCGAACTCAGGAGCGGAGGCGCTGTCATCCGCACGCCGTCGGTTGTCGAAATACAGCGGGTGGTAGCGAATAAGAAGTTCGCAGAAGTTGGACTGAATGTCCAACAGAAGAAGGCGGCAAGACCTTCCCTGAAGGTGATGGAGGTTGACACCAAACTCACCCGGGAGGTCTTCATGCAGCAGTTGTATGAAAACAACTTCAAAGAGATGACGGTAGAGTCCTTTAAAAAGGCAGTGCACATGGTGTCAAAGCCATGGGTCGCGCAAGAAGGCAAGAGAGTGAACGTCTCCATCGAGGTAGACGACTCGATTGCGTCCTTGCTGGAAGGCCGTGAGAGGTTCTACATTCAGTGGTTCAGCTACAGGTTCCGCTGGATCGTAAGGACCCACGTATGCCACAGATGCGCAGGCTACGACCATAAGGTGGCCCAGTGTGGTGCAACAGAGGCGACAGATTGTCGCTTTAATGGAAGGCCATCGGGGCATTTAATGCTCTCGGTGTGCGTATGCGTGGTTTCGGCCACTCCTTTGCGTTGCTGCAGAAGCCCCACACAGACTTGGATGGCCGAATAATTGGATTCCCAGCCGGGATGAAAATTTTCGGTAGTCGAATCTTCGAGGGACACCGAAGGAACTCTGCCGTCATCATCGACGATCCAGATGCCATCTGCCTACCGGTCGAGTCGCTAATCACCGAGGCTGGAGTATGCGTGAGGGTCACGGGTAAATTTGGCTCTATTTACCTGACCTCACTGTACTGCCATGCACATGTTGAGTTGATGGGCGCTTTCCAGTACATGGATGCCATACTGCTACTGGCGAGCAGTACTCCGGTCATCCTCTGCCTAGATGCGAACGCTGTATCCCCGATGTGGTTCTGTAAACGCTACGATAGCTATCGTGGCCAGCCGAACTACAGACGGGGTGAGCAGCTAGAGGATTGGATTCTCGCAAGCCGAGCCGGAGTCGTCAACAGATTCAGCGAGGTGTACACGTTCGATAATCGCCGTGGACAGAGCGATAATACTCGATTATTATTAGTATTCTTAAAAATTTTAGCAAGAAAGTTCCACAATTGGCTACGTAACTAACTATCCGGGGAACAAATAACTATCATAAATGATAGAAACTCTATTTACCCAGAACGAGCACATAAACCATGTTATTGTTTCCCAATCAAGCCCGACTATCTCACTCTTCAGAGCCAATCCTTATCCCGAAGTTACGGATCTAATTTGCCGACTTCCCTTACCTACATTATTCTATCGACTAGAGACTCTTCACCTTGGAGACCAGCTGCGGATATTGGTACGGCCTGTTGAAAAGTTTGCGTATCCCCACCATAAATTTTCAAGGTCCGAGGAGAAAATATCGACACAACAGTATATGTCATGCTCTTCTAGCCCATCTACCATATCTCTCTGCGAAAGACTTCCATGGTAGTACGGCTATAAAACAGAAAAGAAACTCTTCCGATACCTCTCGACGGCTTCTTTATGGTCGTTTCTGTTGCCAGGATGAGCACGAGGCCCATATTTAATAACAAACGGATACTCAACAGGTTACGGAATTGGAACCGTATTCCCTTTCGTTCAATATTATTCAAGTGTTTTATTATTTATTATTTCATTTGACATTTTTAAAACTTGAAAATTTTCGGCTTTCGCCTTGAACTTAGGACGACTAACTCGTGATCAACCACTGTTCACACGAAACCCTTCTCCACTTCAGTCCTCCAAGGTCTCATTCGATTATTTGCTACTACCACCAAGATCTGTACCAATGGCGGCTCCATGCAGGCTTACGCCAAATACTTCGAAGCACACCATTGTACCTTCCTACTCACTAAAGTTTCAAAATTTATATTATAAATAATATAAATCATCTACTTTAGCGGTAATGTATAGGTATACAACTTAAGCGCCATCCATTTTAAGGGCTAGTTGCTTCGGCAGGTGAGTTGTTACACACTCCTTAGCGGATTTCGACTTCCATGATCACCGTCCTGCTGTTTTAAGCAACCAACGCCTTTCATGGTTTCTGTATGAGTTGTTAATTTGGGCACCGTAACATTACGTTTGGTTCATCCCACAGCGTCAGTTCTGCTTACCAAAAGTGGCCCACTGGGCACAATATATCATAACCTTAAACTTCATATCAAGAAAGTTAAGGTTCTTACCCATTTAAAGTTTGAGAATAGGTTAAGATTGTTTCGACCCTAAGGCCTCTAATCATTCGCTTTACCAGATAAGATTATTTTATATAACATTTAAATGCACCAGCTATCCTGAGGGAAACTTCGGAAGGAACCAGCTACTAGATGGTTCGATTGGTCTTTCGCCCCTATACTCAATTCTGACAATCGATTTGCACGTCAGAACTGTTTCGGTCTTCCATCAGGGTTTCCCCTGACTTCAACCTGATCAAGTATAGTTCACCATCTTTCGGGTCACAGCATATATGCTCA
>NW_025814528.1:0-15000 GCF_018902025.1 Drosophila willistoni | reverse complement strand
ACTTACTCCTGATTGGTCAGCCAATCACTGAACCTAACACAAAAACTATTGCATACTTAGTGCGCAAACAAAAATAAAATTGTAAAAAGTGCAGCATACTTGTGGGCTTTGCCCATAAACTTTGCCTCAACTCTCCGTCATTATGAGCAATAATGAAGCACCAAGCGGCAGTATTAATGCCACATCAGCACCCTGGCAAGGACAAATCTGGAAAACAGTTCCGGCAAAACGAAAAGGAGCCTCTCCCAAAATAAAGCGCAAGAAGAACGTTTGTCAACAAAGGTCTTCATCGAGCAGCTCGGATTCATCCATGTCGGTGGAATCTGAATCTGAATCCGATGACGGTTCGCCAGAGCACGGCGAAGTCCTGCGCAAAGCCCAAACCAAGGACAAAGACCTGTCTACGAACAACACCAACAGTTTTGCTCTGCTTGCAGAAACCAACACCAACCCGGGTGTCACCCCCGCTGCTGATACCACAGGCAACAAACGTGGTGAACCCAAGACCCCGCCCATTTTTATTCCGGCTGTTTCAAACATTGCCGAAATGCAAAAATTCATTAAGAAATCTATCGGTAAGGACTACTCCTACAAGGCAGGTAAAGACGGCGAGGTCCGCGTGATGACTGCCAATGCTCGAGACTACAAGCTCCTCATAGCAGCCCTGGAAGCCGATAATAGATCGTTCTACTGCTACCAGCTGAAGCAAGAAAGAGCCTACAGAGCGGTGATCAGGCACCTGCATCATACCACCTCCCTTGAAGACATCCGAGAGGAATTGGCAACTCTTGGACACCCAGTTCGGCATATCATCAACGCCAAAAATAGACACACAAAGGTCCCCATGCCCATTTTTTTCGTCGACTTCGAGCCAGCCGTTAACAACAAAGAAGTATTTTCCATCAAGCGCCTTTGCAACGCAGTCGTAGCCATAGAGCCCCCTCGTAAGGTCAGAAACGTCGTTCAATGCCACAAATGCCAGGAATTTAGGCACACACAGCACTTCTGCAACATGCCTGCCCGATGTGTCAAGTGCGCAGGCAACCACATATCTTCAATGTGCACAAAAGTCAAGGAAGCCCCAGCCAAATGCGTTCACTGCAACGGTAACCACACTGCCTCCTACAAAGGCTGCAGAGTGTATAAGGAAGTGGCCAAGAACACACTGCGAACAGCAAACCAACCCACGAAAACCAACAACGCAACCATGCAGAATGCTTACACTAAGCATGTCTCATCTGGATTGTCATATGCCAACGCTGCCAAAGGCGCTTCCTTCCCTGGTAACATTCCTACAACAGGATTCAACCTTCCACCCCTTCCCCCGCTCCGGGAACCCAACTCCCAATCCTCCCAGCTGGAGCAAATCATCAAGGTCATGCATGCTCAATTGGTTCAGATGACTCAAATGTTCACCTCCCTAATGGCAGCCTTATGCAAATAGGACTCAAACTTGTATCTTGGAATGTCAACGGCCTATGCAAAAGCTGGGCAGAAATCGACATTTATTTAAAACGCAACCGCACTGACATAATGCTCCTATGTGAAACACACCTTACCGACAGATCCTACTTCAAAATCCAGGGATTTGATTTGCTTCAGGCGAATCATCCGAGCGGCAACGCCAGAGGTGGTGCTGCCATACTTATAAAATCCACAACAAAATACACTGAGAATGCTCCGTTAACTCTTCCTTGGCTGCAAGCTGCATCAATAGTCATCAGCACATCACTCGGACTCCTGACAATTGCTTCATGCTACATCCCTCCACGACACGCAGTCGACACGCAAATGTTTCACCAAGGCCTGAGCACTTTCGGCAACAGGTTCCTCATTGCAGGTGACTTCAATGCCAAGCACTCATGGTGGGGCTCAAGGCTAAACAACCCCAAGGGAATTGCCCTCAGACCTTGTGTCAACACGCTCAACCTGAAGATCGCCTCAACTGGTCAGCCAACATACTGGCCAACCGACCCAAACAAGGTTCCTGATGTCTTAGACATTGTTATTACCAGAGGCATTCACCTCAGCAGAATCGTCGTGGCTGATGAACCAGACCTGCTGTCTGACCACAGCGCAATTAAAATCTGGGTAGACATCCCTGCTGAAGTCAAGAAACGCAACACTCGGCTGCTTAGGGGAAACTCTAACATTGAACTCTTCCAATCCATCTTAGAGGACGTAGTCAACCCATCAGTTTGCCTCAATTCTGGCGGGGACATTGATGAAACCGTCGAAAAACTTACCCTCGACATTTGTGAAGCTGCTACCTCTTGCACACCACCTGCACGAGCCACACAACCCCGTTGCAACCAAAGGGACAAGTTTGCCTGGTCAATTGAGATATCAGATGCAATCAGGAGTAAGAGAAGACTTCGAAGAGTTTGGCAACTCAGTCGCAATCCAGACTCTATCCTTTGATCAAAGAAATGCAGCTATTGCTGAATATCTAGAGAACCTCGAGCCCAACAACTCTGAGAAAAGTCTATGGAATGCGACGAGATACCTCAAAAGACCTACAAGCAGGAAAGTTCCTACTCGAGGTACCAACGGAGACTGGTGCAGATCACCAGAGGAAAAGGCAGAGGAGTTTGCCACTCATGTAGCTAATGCCTTCTCCCCTTTCAACTTGTGCAGCCTAAGAAGACTCCATCCATTGGACCTACCAGCCCGCGAGGAGTGATCAGCTCACTGGCTCTCACCACCAACGCCACCCTTCCCCCCACCAACATAACCCTAAATACCCTAACCTTAACGATGATTTTGCCTAAACATCATAGTCTGTTATATTTGTTGTAAAATTCAATTCCCTAAGTCACTGTCACGCCCCATAATTTACTTATTGTCCACAAATCGGACAGATTGTAAATAGGAGATCCCCGTTAAACAAAAAAAAAAAAAAAAAAAAAAATATGTAATATTGGTAAAATTCTTAAATACATATGTCTTATGCATTTATAATCGGCAATGTCTATTTATTTATTTATTATAATGAAATTTAATGGTATTTATAAAATACATATTTTTTTTGTTTTTTTTTGTATGTAAGTATATTTAAAATCTGTCCATTGTAGGACAATAATTAAATTTGTTGACAACCATAGTACATTACATTGAAATACAATCAAATGAAAGGCCGCTGCAGGATTTGTTGATTTGGGGTCATCACTCTTCAGTGCCCGAAATTAAAGAGGTGCGGCTAGCACTACCAATTGTGGTCTGTCTGGAAGGGGAGGTCAAGGGGATGCAACCTCTTCAGCCTGCGAAGACAATGATCGTCTGTTAGGTCAGCTGCAAGCCTGTTGGTGTGACTGGTGAGTCTGCCGAGGTGGCGGACCCCATATCTGGGAATCTCCCTGTGGACTGATGGTATATTCAAGTCCCTATGCAGGACTGAGTTTCGGACGTAGAACGGGGCGCACAACAGTTTGCGCAGAAGCTTGTTTTGAAATCTTTGCAGGATTTCAACGTTGGAATGGCTTGCCGTGCCCCATAGCTGAATGCCGTATGTCCAAATGGGCTTCAGTATAGCGTTATACAGCAGCACCTTGTTTGATATGCTGAGCTGCGATCTGTGACCGATGAGCCAGTGCATCCTTCTTGCCTTCAGCAGCATCTAGGCAGAGGATGACCGGAATCCAACCCTGATTCCCCGTTACCCGTTTTAACCATGGTAGTTCTAGATACTACCATCAAAAGTTGATAGGGCAGACAATTGAAAGATCTGTCGTCGGTACAAGACCATACGATCTGCATGTTATCTAGAGTTCTACCAATATAACGATCAATTGATCGCTTGGTTTTAGTCTAATAAAAGCACACGTCCCAGAAGGTCCGTGTTTTAATTGCATGTATTAGCTCTAGAATTACCACAGTTATCCAAGTAACTGTTAACGATCTAAGGAACCATAACTGATATAATGAGCCTTTTGCGGTTTCACTTTTAATTCGTGTGTACTTAGACATGCATGGCTTAATCTTTGAGACAAGCATATAACTACTGGCAGGATCAACCAGAATAATGTTATTCATTAAATGTGTTGTTAAATAACGATAAGTTTTATGATTTTTAACAAACACATATTTTTAAATATTTAAAGATACTTGACAATATGATATATTTTTGAATAAAATAAATTAAAATACATATATTATTTGTGGTAACATTCTACGAATACGGCCATAATTTAATAGCGTTCATTTTCGTTTTTCATTAATTGAATATATTTAATAAATTTGTTCAAAAATATCTTTATTTTGACACTTACAAAATATATAATCACATTTGCTTTAATTTTGCTCATTTCAAAAGAAAATAAACATTTGTATTTTGATATTAAATTTAAAATTTAACTTGAATTTGACATTTAATGCGTGAAATTATATATCAAGTAAAACCATCATTCACATTAAGTGAGATGAGTGTTTTATAATTATAAGAAATTAATTCAATAATAATAATTTGATTTTAATAATGGAAAAATTTTTGCTCTATATAAGTGACATATTATTTAAGTTGCAAACATAACAAGATTTATGATGCATACTTATTTACTCTTCTTATATAAAAGGTTAAAGATTATGAACAATTAAACTAAGAACTAATTTAATGCCCATAATCTTTACTCAAGTATTAACGATAAATCCAAATATAACCAGTGAATAAACTTCAGCAGAGAGAACGATCCTAAGATCGTTTCATCATACACCTTAGAATACTTTGGTAGGCTTTTTCATTATCTTTTGAAGTAGAGCAGCCTTCAACATGACTGAACAACCACTGTTCATCATGAGTAGGTTTTGTGCCACATACTCTCGAAATGGACCATTTATATATGAAGGTACCACTCAACAATAAATTTTCATATGTATTTTTATAAATACCATTAAATTTCATTATAATAAATAAATAAATAGACATTGCCGATTATAAATGCATAAGACATATGTATTTAAGAATTTTACCAATATTACATATGACTGACCATGCTCGACATCACACCACCTAAGTAGGTTTTGTGCCCCATACTCTCGAAATTGACCATTTATGTTTGAAGGTACCACTCAACAATAAATTTTCATATGTATTTTTATCAGTCTTGTTGCGATCTCCAAACCAAACGGACGTGTGTGCGGATAAATCCCAGTAATAACAAACGGTAATCGAGAAGAAAATATCAAAACAAAACCAAATAATAACTGTTGTTGCGGAGCACGCTAATCAACATTAGTCGGTCCCGTTACTTACTCCTGATTGGTCAGCCAATCACTGAACCTAACACAAAAACTATTGCATACTTAGTGCGCAAACAAAAATAAAATTGTAAAAAGTGCAGCATACTTGTGGGCTTTGCCCATAAACTTTGCCTCAACTCTCCGTCATTATGAGCAATAATGAAGCACCAAGCGGCAGTATTAATGCCACATCAGCACCCTGGCAAGGACAAATCTGGAAAACAGTTCCGGCAAAACGAAAAGGAGCCTCTCCCAAAATAAAGCGCAAGAAGAACGTTTGTCAACAAAGGTCTTCATCGAGCAGCTCGGATTCATCCATGTCGGTGGAATCTGAATCTGAATCCGATGACGGTTCGCCAGAGCACGGCGAAGTCCTGCGCAAAGCCCAAACCAAGGACAAAGACCTGTCTACGAACAACACCAACAGTTTTGCTCTGCTTGCAGAAACCAACACCAACCCGGGTGTCACCCCCGCTGCTGATACCACAGGCAACAAACGTGGTGAACCCAAGACCCCGCCCATTTTTATTCCGGCTGTTTCAAACATTGCCGAAATGCAAAAATTCATTAAGAAATCTATCGGTAAGGACTACTCCTACAAGGCAGGTAAAGACGGCGAGGTCCGCGTGATGACTGCCAATGCTCGAGACTACAAGCTCCTCATAGCAGCCCTGGAAGCCGATAATAGATCGTTCTACTGCTACCAGCTGAAGCAAGAAAGAGCCTACAGAGCGGTGATCAGGCACCTGCATCATACCACCTCCCTTGAAGACATCCGAGAGGAATTGGCAACTCTTGGACACCCAGTTCGGCATATCATCAACGCCAAAAATAGACACACAAAGGTCCCCATGCCCATTTTTTTCGTCGACTTCGAGCCAGCCGTTAACAACAAAGAAGTATTTTCCATCAAGCGCCTTTGCAACGCAGTCGTAGCCATAGAGCCCCCTCGTAAGGTCAGAAACGTCGTTCAATGCCACAAATGCCAGGAATTTAGGCACACACAGCACTTCTGCAACATGCCTGCCCGATGTGTCAAGTGCGCAGGCAACCACATATCTTCAATGTGCACAAAAGTCAAGGAAGCCCCAGCCAAATGCGTTCACTGCAACGGTAACCACACTGCCTCCTACAAAGGCTGCAGAGTGTATAAGGAAGTGGCCAAGAACACACTGCGAACAGCAAACCAACCCACGAAAACCAACAACGCAACCATGCAGAATGCTTACACTAAGCATGTCTCATCTGGATTGTCATATGCCAACGCTGCCAAAGGCGCTTCCTTCCCTGGTAACATTCCTACAACAGGATTCAACCTTCCACCCCTTCCCCCGCTCCGGGAACCCAACTCCCAATCCTCCCAGCTGGAGCAAATCATCAAGGTCATGCATGCTCAATTGGTTCAGATGACTCAAATGTTCACCTCCCTAATGGCAGCCTTATGCAAATAGGACTCAAACTTGTATCTTGGAATGTCAACGGCCTATGCAAAAGCTGGGCAGAAATCGACATTTATTTAAAACGCAACCGCACTGACATAATGCTCCTATGTGAAACACACCTTACCGACAGATCCTACTTCAAAATCCAGGGATTTGATTTGCTTCAGGCGAATCATCCGAGCGGCAACGCCAGAGGTGGTGCTGCCATACTTATAAAATCCACAACAAAATACACTGAGAATGCTCCGTTAACTCTTCCTTGGCTGCAAGCTGCATCAATAGTCATCAGCACATCACTCGGACTCCTGACAATTGCTTCATGCTACATCCCTCCACGACACGCAGTCGACACGCAAATGTTTCACCAAGGCCTGAGCACTTTCGGCAACAGGTTCCTCATTGCAGGTGACTTCAATGCCAAGCACTCATGGTGGGGCTCAAGGCTAAACAACCCCAAGGGAATTGCCCTCAGACCTTGTGTCAACACGCTCAACCTGAAGATCGCCTCAACTGGTCAGCCAACATACTGGCCAACCGACCCAAACAAGGTTCCTGATGTCTTAGACATTGTTATTACCAGAGGCATTCACCTCAGCAGAATCGTCGTGGCTGATGAACCAGACCTGCTGTCTGACCACAGCGCAATTAAAATCTGGGTAGACATCCCTGCTGAAGTCAAGAAACGCAACACTCGGCTGCTTAGGGGAAACTCTAACATTGAACTCTTCCAATCCATCTTAGAGGACGTAGTCAACCCATCAGTTTGCCTCAATTCTGGCGGGGACATTGATGAAACCGTCGAAAAACTTACCCTCGACATTTGTGAAGCTGCTACCTCTTGCACACCACCTGCACGAGCCACACAACCCCGTTGCAACCAAAGGGACAAGTTTGCCTGGTCAATTGAGATATCAGATGCAATCAGGAGTAAGAGAAGACTTCGAAGAGTTTGGCAACTCAGTCGCAATCCAGACTCTATCCTTTGATCAAAGAAATGCAGCTATTGCTGAATATCTAGAGAACCTCGAGCCCAACAACTCTGAGAAAAGTCTATGGAATGCGACGAGATACCTCAAAAGACCTACAAGCAGGAAAGTTCCTACTCGAGGTACCAACGGAGACTGGTGCAGATCACCAGAGGAAAAGGCAGAGGAGTTTGCCACTCATGTAGCTAATGCCTTCTCCCCTTTCAACTTGTGCAGCCTAAGAAGACTCCATCCATTGGACCTACCAGCCCGCGAGGAGTGATCAGCTCACTGGCTCTCACCACCAACGCCACCCTTCCCCCCACCAACATAACCCTAAATACCCTAACCTTAACGATGATTTTGCCTAAACATCATAGTCTGTTATATTTGTTGTAAAATTCAATTCCCTAAGTCACTGTCACGCCCCATAATTTACTTATTGTCCACAAATCGGACAGATTGTAAATAGGAGATCCCCGTTAAACAAAAAAAAAAAAAAAAAAAAAAATATGTAATATTGGTAAAATTCTTAAATACATATGTCTTATGCATTTATAATCGGCAATGTCTATTTATTTATTTATTATAATGAAATTTAATGGTATTTATAAAAATACATATTTTTTTTGTTTTTTTTTTGTATGTAAGTATATTTAAAATCTGTCCATTGTAGGACAATAATTAAATTTGTTGACAACCATAGTACATTACATTGAAATACAATCAAATGAAAGGCCGCTGCAGGATTTGTTGATTTGGGGTCATCACTCTTCAGTGCCCGAAATTAAAGAGGTGCGGCTAGCACTACCAATTGTGGTCTGTCTGGAAGGGGAGGTCAAGGGGATGCAACCTCTTCAGCCTGCGAAGACAATGATCGTCTGTTAGGTCAGCTGCAAGCCTGTTGGTGTGACTGGTGAGTCTGCCGAGGTGGCGGACCCCATATCTGGGAATCTCCCTGTGGACTGATGGTATATTCAAGTCCCTATGCAGGACTGAGTTTCGGACGTAGAACGGGGCGCACAACAGTTTGCGCAGAAGCTTGTTTTGAAATCTTTGCAGGATTTCAACGTTGGAATGGCTTGCCGTGCCCCATAGCTGAATGCCGTATGTCCAAATGGGCTTCAGTATAGCGTTATACAGCAGCACCTTGTTTGATATGCTGAGCTGCGATCTGTGACCGATGAGCCAGTGCATCCTTCTTGCCTTCAGCAGCATCTAGGCAGAGGATGACCGGAGTACTGCTCGCCAGTAGCAGTATGGCATCCATGTACTGGAAAGCGCCCATCAACTCAACATGTGCATGGCAGTACAGTGAGGTCAGGTAAATAGAGCCAAATTTACCCGTGACCCTCACGCATACTCCAGCCTCGGTGATTAGCGACTCGACCGGTAGGCAGATGGCATCTGGATCGTCGATGATGACGGCAGAGTTCCTTCGGTGTCCCTCGAAGATTCGACTACCGAAAATTTTCATCCCGGCTGGGAATCCAATTATTCGGCCATCCAAGTCTGTGTGGGGCTTCTGCAGCAACGCAAAGGAGTGGCCGAAACCACGCATACGCACACCGAGAGCATTAAATGCCCCGATGGCCTTCCATTAAAGCGACAATCTGTCGCCTCTGTTGCACCACACTGGGCCACCTTATGGTCGTAGCCTGCGCATCTGTGGCATACGTGGGTCCTTACGATCCAGCGGAACCTGTAGCTGAACCACTGAATGTAGAACCTCTCACGGCCTTCCAGCAAGGACGCAATCGAGTCGTCTACCTCGATGGAGACGTTCACTCTCTTGCCTTCTTGCGCGACCCATGGCTTTGACACCATGTGCACTGCCTTTTTAAAGGACTCTACCGTCATCTCTTTGAAGTTGTTTTCATACAACTGCTGCATGAAGACCTCCCGGGTGAGTTTGGTGTCAACCTCCATCACCTTCAGGGAAGGTCTTGCCGCCTTCTTCTGTTGGACATTCAGTCCAACTTCTGCGAACTTCTTATTCGCTACCACCCGCTGTATTTCGACAACCGACGGCGTGCGGATGACAGCGCCTCCGCTCCTGAGTTCGCGTACTTCATGTACACGCACTCCCAGCGTCGGTGCGACCTCCTTCATCACCCGCTCGGCCACTTGCTTGCTGGACACGTTCGGGTCCCGACTCGTGACCACCGCGGACCACGTCTCAGCTGGCTTGCTGATCCGTGGCGCGGTGACCGGCACTCCGGGGACGGGGACAACGGCAGCAGCTCTGGCGGTGACCGCGGGGAAGGCAGCATTGTACGCAGCAATATGCGCAGCAACAGGGGTGGTGGGCGGCTGTGCAGCAGGTTTGCTCTCTGCCGCTTCCAACAGAGCGTTCCTGAGGGTCAGCGATGTCGCCAACTCCTCCAAGCGTCTGATAGCAGACGATAGCTGCGATGCAGCTACTGGCTCCATGCCAATCATGGCATTTCTAATGGCTTGCCCTGAGGCGTCAATCTCTGCGAGAATCGCAGACGAGCCACCGGCGACAATTCGCCACGCTCCGCTTCGCGGTATCTCCGCCTCGGCTGGTCCAGCGGCTGGACTTTCAGGAGAAGCAGCAGCGGGGGCAGCCTTACGTTTGGCTGGCTTCACGGGGGGCGCGGCGGGGGCGGGCATGGACACGCTGTCCAGATGCGGCTTTTCGCGACGGGGCGACTTGCTCCAGCACCGGCGACGAACGAGCCGAGCGAGCCTTCGCTTTCCGCGCCTTCTTCTCCCGCTTACCGACGACGACCGTCATCTCGGCGCCCGACTCATCAACGGTGTCACTACCAGTGACATTCATCGACTCCGCGGCCGACTCAACACATGACGTAGCGCTGCGGGCGCTTTCAAGAACGCTGGAAGCGCTCATCACGCTGATGGTGCTTCCACTGCGTTTCATGGATCCGTCCATGACAACGTATCTACACGAATAATTCGTGCCACGAAAAAATTCGAAACAAATTTTTGCTTGGCACACTAATCCACTTGTTTACGACAAGTGAGCACTTCACCGTTTCAATCGGTGTCTCTGTTTTGCACTTATGCAATCTGATTTGCGTTCAAGATTCGTAAATCAAACGACCGCGACACAACCGCACGCAACGATAGTCCAAACAAGACTGAGTAGATAGGGACAGTAGGAATCTCGTTAATCCATTCATGCGCGTCACTAATTAGATGACGAGACATTTGGCTATTTTTTTTTTTTTTTTTTTTTTTTTGATCGCCGAGGAAGGAAATCTTCTAAAGATACGAGCAACCAACTACTGGACAATCTCGTATGCACGATTCGCTGCATCATCGGGACAATGAAGTCCCACAGCGCCTATGTACTAAAACCACCTCTTTTTGCCAATGCGATGTTTGTACCTTTTTAGATGTAATGCCAAGGTAGCAGGCAAAAGTATAGAGAAACTAGAGGTTAGTACATCTAGCTTCGAGTATACCCAGCACAATACATGAAATATTTAAAAGACGTCACTCCGCCGTTTACTGCTCTGACGCTGATGAGTTTGGTATCTTCAGCGATGAGGAGATCTTTTGCAATCAATCGTTTTACCGACTGACCACTCCAGATTCCTCTCCAGTTGAGTGTAACGGAATGAAACTCGATTTCACCTGTCACTCCGAAAAATCGCCGCATTTGTGATCTTATGTCAGCTCTGTCGTACCTTTCGACCTTGCGCTGGTGCGCTTGGTCTAAGGAATGTCCGTCTGTCACAACCTGAACGTCTATCACATAAATGTGATTCTGTCGGATTCCCACCAGGTCCGGTTTATTTAAGCCCGAGTCGCATTGCAGACTTGGTTCGACATGGGCAACGCAGCCTTTCCGTTCAAGTCCCCGCTTGACGGCATTTACTACGCTGTTGTGTCTAGCTACCCGCCTCCCATGCGTACGATAGCATTTTTGCAAGATGTGGTTTGTTGTCTCGGGAGCATCACATCCTGCACGACACCGTCTCTCCAATTCGTGCCTTCCCCTCGTCGTACGAGACTTCGAGGGTAGGGCATTTATCCGCAATTTGACACCGTGCAAATATTCCTTTCCTGTTAGCAAGCGCGTGGGCTGACTCACCCATCCATGTTGCGGGCCATAATGACCTGCTTCACGGAGACCGCAACCATCAACAGACATGTACAACCTATTTGCGAAATACGAGTCAATCTCTGGACGCGAACACCGCTGCACATTTTCCGCCTTTAATCTATCTCGAGCCCTTTGCAATTCGTCGTCAATGAAAGAGCTAGCTACCTCGGATTGTTCGAGGTGGGGCCATTTAATATTGCTCAATCGCTTCAGACGAAGCATCGGTGCTATCCATCTAATTGACGGAATCCCGAGACCCCCACAAGTGTGGGGGGCGTGAAAGTACGCAACTGGTACATCCAGTGGGAGATCTAACCATCTCCTTACGAATTGCCGTACCAATCTGTCACATTTTCCTAGGACGCCTATCATCACACTCCCAAGTGTTAGTTGGTGATAGAGTTGTGGGATAAGGACAGTCCTATGTGCAAATAACTTCTGTTGTGGTTTCAGAGGGGCTCTTGTTAATCTTAACAGCTTCGGACCGAGGTCGTCTGCTGGACTATATTGAGCCCGCCCATCCGCAGTGAACCGGATACCTAAATACTTCCACTCTTCAGTACGCTTCAATGAAGGACACTCGCGCTCCCCTACACAAAAGCTCCGTCGTTCTACGACAGTACACTTCTGCTTGGCTTGCCCCTTTATACTGACAGTGAAACACTTATCAGCATTAAGGGAGAGTCCCACGGAGGCTAGGAAGCCTAGCGTGGTATCCAACAATGTTTGCCCCATCGGAGTTTCCGCAAATAGCACCAGATCATCCGCGAACGCTGCCGCGCTTGTCATGGTATTTCCGACTTTGGCACCAATCTCTCTGGGGTAGGACCTAAGTAATCTATCAATGATAAGATTAAATAATAGTGGAGACAGAGGGTCACCTTGCTTAACGCCCCGCGCGGGTATAAACACCTCTGAACTCCATCCTGCCCCATTGAGGGAGGTTCCGCCGCCCTTATACTGTTCTTCTATAAAGCTAACAAAGTTTGTTGGAGCACCATAGGCCTGTAAAGTCTTGATAATGGCCTGGTGTGATACTAAGTCAAAAGCCTTGCTGACATCCACCGTTGCAAGGTAACATGACTTCCACCGTTTATGGTGCTCCCGCAAAATGAGATCAACCAACGTCGCATTATCAGCACACCCATCGGTAGGTAGGAAACCGCGCTGCCTTGGATCCCAGTTGACTTTAGAAGCCAATCGAGAAGCCAGAACAGCGTTTAATTGCCTGACCAAAACCGAGGGGACTGTTATTGGACGAAAGTCTTGCAGTCCTTAAGTCCTTAAGAGAGTCATAGTTACTCCCGCCGTTGACCCGCGCTTACTTGAATTTCTTTACTTTGACATTCAGAGCACTGGGCAGAAATCACATTGTGTCAACACCCGCTAGGGCCATCACAATGCTTTGTTTTAATTAGACAGTCGGATTCCCCAAGTCCGTGCCAGTTCTGAATTGATTGTTAATTGATAATCGTTATAATTTAAAAGAACTAATTAAAAATTAGTATTCTTAAAAATTTTAGCAAGAAAGTTCCACAATTGGCTACGTAACTAACTATCCGGGGAACAAATAACTATCATAAATGATAGAAACTCTATTTACCCAGAACGAGCACATAACCATGTTATTGTTTCCCAATCAAGCCCGACTATCTCACTCTTCAGAGCCAATCCTTATCCCGAAGTTACGGATCTAATTTGCCGACTTCCCTTACCTACATTATTCTATCGACTAGAGACTCTTCACCTTGGAGACCAGCTGCGGATATTGGTACGGCCTGTTGAAAAGTTTGCGTATCCCCACCATAAATTTTCAAGGTCCGAGGAGAAAATATCGACACAACAGTATATGTCATGCTCTTCTAGCCCATCTACCATATCTCTCTGCGAAAGACTTCCATGGTAGTACGGCTATAAAACAGAAAAGAAACTCTTCCGATACCTCTCGACGGCTTCTTTATGGTCGTTTCTGTTGCCAGGATGAGCACGAGGCCCATATTTAATAACAAACGGATACTCAACAGGTTACGGAATTGGAACCGTATTCCCTTTCGTTCAATATTATTCAAGTGTTTTATTATTTATTATTTCATTTGACATTTTTAAAACTTGAAAATTTTCGGCTTTCGCCTTGAACTTAGGACGACTAACTCGTGATCAACCACTGTTCACACGAAACCCTTCTCCACTTCAGTCCTCCAAGGTCTCATTCGATTATTTGCTACTACCACCAAGATCTGTACCAATGGCGGCTCCATGCAGGCTTACGCCAAATACTTCGAAGCACACCATTGTACCTTCCTACTCACTAAAGTTTCAAAATTTATATTATAAATAATATAAATCATCTACTTAGCGGTAATGTATAGGTATACAACTTAAGCGCCATCCATTTTAAGGGCTAGTTGCTTCGGCAGGTGAGTTGTTACACACTCCTTAGCGGATTTCGACTTCCATGATCACCGTCCTGCTGTTTTAAGCAACCAACGCCTTTCATGGTTTCTGTATGAGTTGTTAATTTGGGCACCGTAACATTACGTTTGGTTCATCCCACAGCGTCAGTTCTGCTTACCAAAAGTGGCCCACTGGGCACAATATATCATAACCTTAAACTTCATATCAAGAAAGTTAAGGTTCTTACCCATTTAAAGTTTGAGAATAGGTTAAGATTGTTTCGACCCTAAGGCCTCTAATCATTCGCTTTACCAGATAAGATTATTTTATATAACATTTAAATGCACCAGCTATCCTGAGGGAAACTTCGGAAGGAACCAGCTACTAGATGGTTCGATTGGTCTTTCGCCCCTATACTCAATTCTGACAATCGATTTGCACGTCAGAACTGTTTCGGTCTTCCATCAGGGTTTCCCCTGACTTCAACCTGATCAAGTATAGTTCACCATCTTTCGGGTCACAGCATATATGCTCAAGGTACGTTCCAGTTAGAGGTATAAATAATATAATATCATTATACATAACTATATAGAACGCCCCGGGATTGTGTTAATTATCTATAAATAGTTAAAAACTAATCCCATTATTAGTCAAGTTAATTATGCTATTAGGTTTATATCCCAATAACTTGCACATATGTTAGACTCCTTGGTCCGTGTTTCAAGACGGGTCCCGAAGGTATCCTGAATCTTTCGCATTGTTAATCATACAAGTGCATATAATAAACACAGAAAATCAATGATAATCATGCTATTATATAATTCCGAAAAATTAACGCACTGTATTCATATAAATCTATCAACATTTA